>NC_086324.1:159284487-159316987 GCF_036172605.1 Pelobates fuscus
GAAATAAATAAATTGAGCAGTACACAGCGTGAATACTCATTCCAACAATTGTATAGCAATAATTGTGTGTTTATGGATATCTTATTTCCAGACACATACTGGTCAGTGGCCAGCATTCTGTCCAATTCGAGTCTGATGTGATATTCCTAGGACAGGCAGTATACTCCATCACTGTCTGCAGCAAAAGAGGCAGTTTTCTGTCAGCTCTTAAAGTTCTCCTCATATCTGGGCCGGCATACTACAGTAGTTTTGGTGGTCCTGACAAATGCAGGTTATGCCATAGCGTTATTACCAATTAACGAATACTGTATTTTAATATGTGTGAGTGCTTAGATTTATAGTTTTACATATTGAATGGTCATAGAAGTATTTTGTGGCAATATGCTATAAACTTTATAATATTTCTGTGTATACTGATCTATGTTTGAATGCTGGACTTTATAAGAGAAATATTAAATCCAATAAGGATTGTTTAAAGCATCTTTTAAAACCTTAATGTAGTTTTGAGGTATCCTAAGTGTTCTGTATGCTAATCCCTTCATGTGCATGCGAGGGGGACGGGACAGGGTTCTGCTACATTGTTTGTTCCCTTTTTATGTAAGGGGGTCCACTCCCCCTCTCTGATCTTTACCTAGCAGAGAAAATAATTTTCACCTGTTCAGTTCCCCTCCTTATCCACAAGGACTTTAAATTATGTCATAGCCCACCCTATACGCATCATGGGACCTGTGTGTGTATATGATGCTGCATAGGTGGTAATTTCCTTTGAATAGCTGTTTAAAAGATTACAAATTATCCAATTCATTCTTTTTGTTTTAATAGTTTTTTATTGAAATTTTTCTTTTCATAATACAAAAATTCTAAATACATACATACAGCAAACATAATATAGTTGATTGATACGGATCAAACATCCTCATAGATAAAATAAACATCATATACATATCGAATTCAGTCGAATATATAAAAAAGAAAAGAAAAAAATTAACCCTTCACCTATTTTAAGAGCAGGAAAAAAATCCTAAAAATATCACATATAGATAAATTTTTTATTTCTTGATATATATCTATATCTCTATCTATATATCTCTATCTATATATCTCTATCTATATATCTCTATCTATATATCTCTATCTATATATCTCTATCTATATATCTCTATCTATATATCTCTATCTATATATCTCTATCTATATATCTCTATCTATATATCTCTATCTATCTATCTCTATCTATCTATCTCTATCTATATATCTATATCTATCTCTATCTATCTATCTATCTCTATCTATATATCTATCTATCTATCTATATCTCTATCTATCTATATCTCTATCTATCTATCTATATCTCTATCCATCTATATCTCTATCCATCTATATCTCTATCTATCTATATCTCTATCTATCTATATCTCTATCTATCTATATCTCTATCTATCTATATCTCTATCTATCTATATCTCTATCTATCTATATCTCTATCTATCTATATCTCTATCTATCTATATCTATATATATCTATATATATATATCTCTATCAATAGAAGTAGGCGCTCATTTGTTTACAAACTAAATTATCCCTGGGCTATTTTCATCTAGCCAGAAAAAATAATATACAGATAATTTATAAATTCTATAACTTTAATCTAATTGATTGAGATTAATAAGTTAACCATTTAATTGAGAAAAATGTTGAAGCCAGGTTGAATACCAATCTTTTTCTTGAGACTACTAAACTATTTTTAGTGATATCTTTATCCATTCTCAATTAGAATATAATTTGATTGATCAAGGAGGTTTTCTGAAAAGGTTTAGAAGATTTCCACTGTCTAGCAATGATGATTTTAACTGCAACAAAACAGTGGATAGCTGAACAGATATATTTGCGTGACTTAAAGTGCCAATTCAGATGTAGAAGGGCCGAGGCTGGATTTTTATTTATTTCATTAAAAGATACTTCAGAAAAGATATTAAATGCCCATGCCCGAAGTGATCATCCAAACCATTCTTACTGCACTCCAAACACTTTGTATTCATTTTTATATCCTGTACCTACTAATGGTCTCTGTACAGGATTGAGAAACAGGGAATGGTGCATAATCTGTAACTTCTGTAACTAATAAATTAAAACAATCTTTACATAATTATCAACATGTATTGCCTTAGATCATGCTAGGCACGCAATGGTGTAATAGTCATGATGAATATTTAAATAGAAAATAAACTCCTACAGCCATATTGTAGGCAAATTCAATTATTTCAGCATTTTCTAATGTAGATGCTATTGAGGTAGAAGAAAGTATGGCCTGTCACCACATCTTAAAGGACCACTATAGGCACCCAGACCACTTCAGCTAAATGAAGTGGTCTGGGTGCCAGGTCCATCTAGGATTAACCCTTTCTGCTGTAAACATAGCAGTTTCAGTGAAACTGCTATGTTTACAAATGGGTTAATCCAGTTTTAGATAACCTGTAGATGACTCTTTACAGGAAGTGTTTAGGAAGGCTGTGCAAGTCACATGCAGGGAGGTGTGACTAGGGTTCATAAACAAAGGGATTTAACTCCTAAATGGCAAAGTATTAAGCAGTGAGGCGGGAGGGGCATGTTCTTTACACCAAAACTGCTTCATTAAGCTAAAGTTGTTTTGGTGACTATAGTGTCCCTTTAAATGCTTGGTGCTTAAAATACCAAGTAACTACCTGTATGTAAAATATTTAACTTTACATGGTTTGTTTGCTTTAACTATATCAGGAAAAAGTCTGACTGGCAATTTAATGTAAATCAGTATATTTTGTTTTTTGTACCCAAATTCACTAATTCTATTATTCCCTCAAAGCCCAACCATCAGTGGTTATTTTTACATACACTTGTAATGTTTGTTTTGTGTAGAATTCTTTGCTAGTCTAGTATTTACAGTTTCTGAGGTAGTATGCCGACTAAACCAGTGTTTCTCAACCTTTTACAGAGAAATACCCCTGCCCCGAGAGTTTTCTATTGATTTTAAATTCCAAATTAAATAAGTAGACACTGACATTTAAGTTAATCCGGTATTGGAGAACAAACCTGATATAAAGGTAGTAAAAATGTTTCAAATTATTAAAGGGACACTTTAGTCACCTCAAAAACTACAGCTTAATGTAGTTGTTCTGGTGAGTATAATCATTGCCTTCAGGCATTTTCATGTAAACACTGCCTTTTCAGAGAAAAGGGAGAAAAGGAAGTGGTTACATGGCCACTAGGGCCATTCCTCAGATGGCCACTGGGGCCATTCCTCAGATGGCCACTGGGGCCATTCCTCAGATGGCCACTGGGGCCATTCCTCAGATGGCCACTGGGGCCATTCCTCAGATGGCCACTGGGGCCATTCCTCAGATGGCCACTGGGGCCATTCCTCTGATGGCCACTGGGGCCATTCCTCAGATGGCCACTGGGGCCATTCCTCTGATGGCCACTGGGGCCATTCCTCTGATGGCCACTGGGGCCATTCCTCTGATGGCCACTGGGGCCATTCCTCTGATGGCCACTGGGGCCATTCCTCTGATGGCCACTGGGGCCATTCCTCTGATGGCCACTGGGGCCATTCCTCTGATGGCCACTGGGGCCATTCCTCTGATGGCCACTGGGGCCATTCCTCTGATGGCCACTGGGGCCATTCCTCTGATGGCCACTGGGGCCATTCCTCTGATGGCCACTGGGGCCATTCCTCTGATGGCCACTGGGGCCATTCCTCTGATGGCCACTGGGGCCATTCCTCTGATGGCCACTGGGGCCATTCCTCTGATGGCCACTGGGGCCATTCCTCTGATGGCCACTGGGGCCATTCCTCTGATGGCCACTGGGGCCATTCCTCTGATGGCCACTGGGGCCATTCCTCTGATGGCCACTGGGGCCATTCCTCTGATGGCCACTGGGGCCATTCCTCTGATGGCCACTGGGGCCATTCCTCTGATGGCCACTGGGGCCATTCCTCTGATGGCCACTGGGGCCATTCCTCTGATGGCCACTGGGGCCATTCCTCTGATGGCCACTGGGGCCATTCCTCTGATGGCCACTGGGGCCATTCCTCTGATGGCCACTGGGGCCATTCCTCTGATGGCCACTGGGGCCATTCCTCTGATGGCCACTGGGGCCATTCCTCTGATGGCCACTGGGGCCATTCCTCTGATGGCCACTGGGGCCATTCCTCTGATGGCCACTGGGGCCATTCCTCTGATGGCCACTGGAGATGCTTCCTAAGGCAGTGCTGCGCGGTAGGCCAAAACAGCGTTTGGCCCACGCTGCCTCCTTGCCAATTTTAGCCAATCTTGACCTATGGGAAAGCATTGGATTGGCAAAAAATCGTCAATTCTAATGTCAAGGAGGTGGATCGGGGCGGGGCCAGCGGACCCATGCGGCGCTGGAAATAAGGTATTTTAATTTTTTTTTTTTTTTAAGGGGACTGAGGAGGCAAGCCACCTAAATGTGGAGTTTAACACTATAGGGTCCTTTAACATGTGAATATGGTAAGGAGTGTATGAATGATTAATCTGAAGTTTAAAGGCGCGCACATTTGCTCCCCTTAAATAGGGTTAAAACTCCTCTTCCCCCCCGATTCGCCTCCTTGGCTGAGATCATCACAATTAATGATATCAGTTAATCCAATGCTTTCCCAAACACCACTCTGGCCAATCGGCATCTCCTCATAGAGATGCATTGACCCAATGCGTGTCTATGGAGAAAGTTTAACGGGAAGACTCTGAACATCAGTGCTGCACTTTGTGCGATTGCTTTGGCAATCAGAGGGTTAAATCTTGTTTGCTCGATATGTACAGAGCAACGTGCAGCACATCAATGCAGTTTAAGTGTGCTTGATATGGGCAGGGAGAGTAAGAGTTGACCTAATATACCATTTGATCTGTTTGCTACAATTTATTCAGTTTGTAGCTTAAAGGGACACTGTAGGCACCCAGACCACTTCAGCTTATTGAAGTGGTCTGGGTAAAGTGTCCTTATTGCCCTTAGTGCTACAATGTTAAACATTGCAGTTCCAGAGAAACTGTGATGTTTACATTGCAGCACTAAGTCTGCCTCCAGCCATTTGAGGGGCTTCCTGCATCCAAACCAAACCTTTTGGTTTGGTATCTGATGCTAGACATCCTCACGATCTGCATTAGGACATCCAGCATTGATTTAATGCTTTCCCTTGGGGAGCTCTAATGCGCATTAGCGCCCCCTTGTCGCAGGACGAAGGAGGACCCAGCACAGAGAGGGGCTTTGGGATCTGGTAAGAAAATTAAATAGTTTTTAGCCCTTTATTCACAGAAGGGGCTATAGTGCCAGCAGGAATACAGCTTGGTGTTCCTGGCACTTATAGTATCCTTTTAAAGTAACACTTGTAGGGTCAGGAACACAAACATGTATTACAGACCCTGTTAAACATAAAAACTATTTAGCCCCCCCAAATCATCCCCTCCCGTTGTCGCCCTTAAATAAGGTAACTCGCCTTTATTCTACCACATGGATCTACCTGTGCCCGCCCTGATCCCCCTCCCATAGGAAAGCATTTGATTGGCTGAGAGTCAATTCTGATGATCTCAGTCAAAGAGGGGAGGGCGGGGGGCAGAGCCAAACACTGCCCTGGTCAATTAGCATTTCTCATAGTGATGCATTGAATCAGTGCATCTCCGTGGGGATAGTTCAGCGTAAACACTGCTTTTTTTTCTCTGAAAAGATTTGCATGAAAATGCTTGCAGGGACTGACTCTACTCACCAGAACAATTACATTACCTGAAGTTGTTCTGGTGTCTATAGTGTCCCTTTAAGTTTTTGATCACAATCGGCACTGGCGGAACAGTCTCTTCTCTGCAGCCTGGTCTGGTTACGTTGAGCTAATCAGGCATGATGACCATTTAAGACATCTCAAATGCTTCCTATAGAGAAGCATTGTGGACTTAATGCCCATGTATGGTTTTAGAGCAGGGGTAAGCAACCCTCCGGCACTCCAGATGTTGTGGACTAAATCCCCTATAATGCTCTTACACACATAATGCTGGCAAAGCATCATGAGAGGTGTAGTCCAAACATCTGGAGTGCCGAAGGTTGCCTGTGCCTGAATTAGCATTGAATCCATCCATAGAAGAGCATTAATACCTGAGAGGGTATTCGATAACCTCATGCGAGCAGGTCAAAAGTCGAACCAATTCCGACTCTGTTTTGGAAGCTGAAGCATCGCCTTCCAGGGTTACAGCCACTAGAGCTGTTTAGCTTCACAATGAAAACATTGCCATAACTCTAACACAAATGTTTAACATTGCAGAAGTAATACAGCAGAGCCAATGCACCCAGACCACTTCAATGGAATGAAGTGGTGTGCATGCGTATAGAGGCCTTATGCTTTAACTGACCCTTTCAAAGCAATGCTGTTCATCTTATTAAAGAAGTGGTCTGCATATCAATTTTGTAGGCTTGCGGACCATGATATTTTTGATGTATTAAGCTAGCTCAGTGGTTATTACTCCAGCTGCACTATATCCAATAGCTTTTCAGGCATCTCTGTCCAGTCAGCCTGTCATCCTTTCAAGGGTATCGTATTACCATTACTGTAAGGTTTTTGTTTACATTACAGATGCAGGTACGTTAAAGGCCGTCTTAGCTGTTTAGCTTTAAACCCCATAAACCCACTGCCAACTGTAGTTGTGGCACAGGACATGATGTATGCTCTTGGTTGATACAGTTCATCTTGCGTTAAGCAGATATTTCTTTTAAAGTTATGAGCGAGTGTTTGAGTGCATTGGGTAAAGTGACATTTCCTTGTTTTGCAGTCAGGACTCTAGTTTCTATATTTATAAGAATGTTTTTTCACACACTTGTGACCTGTTTGAAAAGGAAGCCATTTCCTAAGCCAGGATTTTAAAGTTGTCCATTTTGTGAGGGCAGTAAAACAATCTAGATGAAGATGTGTTGAGTGCTGCAGTGGAAAGTATAAGCCAAGGAATCTGCTTTCGGTTTATGCAGTGATTTTGTCTTGCTGTAGTGATTTAGTTGTATTTTGTTCCGGTCTCCATTCTTTATAAATGTCCTAAACGAAACATGCTCACGCATTGACATTAACAGTTTACCCTTACTAAATGGTAATCATGCAGCCAGGCTAATGCACTTTTAGTGGATAATTAAATCTCTGTAAATCGCTAAATTTATTTAGTGGATAGAGGACATGGGAGGGAGGAGTGGATTGGAATGTATATTTAAATAGACATATTTGGTCCTTATGATTAAACTAATGAACAAAGATGGATTTTGTGCTAGCAATTTTTTTCCTTGACTGTTTAGTTACTATTACTATTTTTTACAGAGACTTTTTTTCTCCCCTCCCTCCCCGCCCCCCTCTCTTTCATCTGGACTGTGAGCTAGTTTTTCTTTTTCCGTGTTCTTTAACTTTTAAATACTCTAATCTACACCTTGTAGTGTTCAGAGACATTCCAGTTACATTGTTATTTTTCTGTTTCAGGCTACTGAGCAAAAAACCAAAGGTAGGCCTCGGTTTTAAGTGGTTACGTACAGGTTTGTGGTATGTTAACTGTTGGAGGTTTGTGTTGATGCAGGTATTTATGTGGCTGTGTTAATGCGTCTTGAGATGTTAATGGGAATAACTTTTGAACGTTAATGTTGTGCATGTATTTTATTCTACAATTGAGTTTCTCATTTAACTTTGAAAGTGTGCATTATTCCCCAAGAAGGTGTATTTTAAATTGCAAATTGAGGTCTAGAATAGTGATGTCGCGAACATGAAATTTGCAGTTCGCGAATGGCGAACGTGAACTTCCGCAAATGTTTGCAAACCACCATAGACTTAAATAGGCATGCAAATTTTAAAACCCACAGGGACTCTTTCTGGC
Organism: Pelobates fuscus; assembly: GCF_036172605.1. Taxonomy (NCBI): domain Eukaryota; kingdom Metazoa; phylum Chordata; class Amphibia; order Anura; family Pelobatidae; genus Pelobates; species Pelobates fuscus. Next base: position 159,292,366 of record NC_086324.1, read on the forward strand.
CACAATAGTGATGGGCCCTAAACAAGAATACGGAGGGAGAACAATAGGTGTGTCCCCCCCCCTCCCCCTATTGGTATTTAGGGCCCCCACCCGCCGCTCAGGGGTGGGGGCCGGGGGGGAGGACAATAGGTCCGTCCCACCCCATTGGTATTTAGGGCCCCCACCCGCCTAATGGTATTTAGGGCCCCCAGCCACCGCTCGGGGGGGGAGGACAATAGGTGTCCCCCCCCTTATTGGTATTTGGGGCCCCCACCCACCGCTCAGGGGTGGGGGCCAGGGGGCAGGACAATAAGTCCTCCCCCTTTTTTTACTTTAGGGTCCCCACCCGCTCAGGGAGGGTGGACACAGGCTGCTCACGGTTTAATAGACATGCCCCTACTCGTGGTATTGCGATTAGGGGCACAATTTACTAATACTAAGGAATTTTTACTTTTTATTAGTAAATTTGTCAAAGACCACAAAAACAAAATAGGGGGCGGACCGAACATCGCATATGTTCGCAGTCCGTGGCGAACGCGAACACGCTATGTTCGCCAGGAACTATTCGCCAGCGAACCGTTCGGGACATCACTAGTCTAGAATACTGTGGACCTGCATCCAGGAATTTTTTTTTTTTTAAATGTACCTATTATGGTAAACACATGTTTATTTTACAATAAATGTCATAAAATTTAGAAACCTGTATTCCTAATGCTATAGTTTCTTAATGTCTATTTAACTTAGAGTCCCCCCTGTATGTGATCACCAAAACAACTTTAGCTTAATGAAGCAGTTTTTTGGATAGGTCATGCCTATGAAGTTTCTCCACACAATTGGCTGCCATTTGAGAGTTAAATCACTTTTGTTTCTGTTTTATGCACACCTAGCCACTCCTCCCCTGGCTATGACTGACACAGCATTCATAAACTCAAAATGGATTACTTTTCAATCAATAGTAACTTACTTTAAAGGTTTTTATCACCTTCTCTGTAAATTGAACTTTAATCACACACAGGGGGCTCCTACGGGGTCTAGCAAGCTATTGTCAGCAGGAGGTGAAAAATTCTAAATTAAGCAGAATTTGCAATAAAGGACGTGTAAACATTAGATGACTTTACAGGACGTGTTTAAGAAGACCGTGTAAGTCACACGCAGGGAGGTGTGACTAGCGTTGAATAAGCAAAGTAGTTTAACCCCTTAAGGACCAAACTTCTTGAATAAAAGGGAATCATGACATGTCACACATGTCCTGTGTCCTTAAGGGGTTAATTCCTAAATGGCAGAGAAGTGAAACTGCAGGGGCATTATCTATACACCTAACCTGCTTCATTAAGCTAAAGTTGTTTTGGGGGCGATGGTGTTCATTTTAATCTTCTTTATAGAGCAAATGCTCACTTTGTGCAGCCTCCAGCTTCAATTCTGGTGACATCGTCCTGCAAGCAACGCCTGTTTAACTTCCTTTTTAAGTCGATTGATTCTGATAGAGAAGAATTGAGGATGAGAAGCGCATGTCCAGTGAGCGCTTTGCTCGTCCATAAAATACTTTTCATATTGTCTGCATTACAGGTGCTCTTGCAGTGCTTGAGCATATTAAACATCTCACAAAAGAGAACTGTTATACCAGTAGGCACCACACATTGATTAAAGGAACACTATAGCATTAGGAATAAAACATGTATTCACCCTAGCTATTTGAGTGTCCAGCCAAATTTATGCAAACGTAAATGTTGCCAGAAGAAAAATAAAGACTGGTTCTATGCACCCAAACTGCTTTAAGATTAAGTGGTTTTGATGCTTAGTGTCCCCCTTTAAGGTTTATTTTGGCATACTTTCCTTTTAGGTTTGAGATATTTGCGGGGAGGTGACACTATGGGTTGTTCTGGCTTGAAAATAGACTTGCACAGCCGAGCCTGAAATGGCAAAGAAGTTTGTTATTCTGTAAACTTTAAAAAGGTTTGCCTTTGGATCATTTTCTATATATTTTTTTTCTCATGGCATAATTTTAACAGACAGTAAGCCCACACAGTTGCTAATTTCATTGATGTTTTATTCTAAGAGACAAAGTAATTTAGACCAAACATTTTATTTAAAACATCAATCCCTCAGTGGATCTTAGAGTTTTTGTTCAGTCATTTTAGCCAAAATCTGCCCCCAAAATGACTGACTAAAGGTTAGATTTTTTTTTCTCCTTTTCTCCACTAGACATGTCTGAATGTAGTTACACGTGAGCAACTGTTAATGTGTATGATTATAAGATGTCAGTGCCTGACACAGGAATATACTGTGCTATGTCTCAAGTATGCATGACTCCATATGTGGGGAGTAACTGAGGAATGACCATTTAACAGCTTTAGGGACATAATATTCGAGGAAAAACAAGAACTGTTCTTGGCAAAGGGCTATATATGGAAGTCTATTCTTTTAGGATTGCCCCTCTACTCTCCCCACCCCCCCACAGCCAGGGGAGGTGCAAGGGCTGCCATACAGCCCTAGCCACAATTTCCCTGAATGTGACTGATACCGCCTACATGACAGCAAAATGGTTTTATTTTCAATCAAATGTAACTGACTTTAAAAGTTTGTATCTCCTGCTCTGTAATTTGTACTTTAATTACATACAGGAGTCTCCTGCAGGGTCGGTCTAGCAAGCTATTAACAGAGCAGGAGATAAGAAATTAAAAAAAAAAATACAAAAATTTGCTATAAAAGAATTGACTCTCTAGATGACTCTTTACAGGAAGTGTTTAGGAAGACTTTGTAAGGCACCCCTTCCTGCATGTGACTTACACAGCCTTCCTAAACACTTCCTGAAAAAAAGTAATCTAATGTTTACACTTCTTTTATTGCAAATTCTATTTAATTTATAATTTATCTCTTGCTCTGTTAATACCTTGTTAGACACTGTATGTAATATAAAAGTTAAATTTCAGAGCAGGATTTAACATTTTTAAAGTAACATCTGATTGAGGGAGCATTGGCTGATCTTCACTGCAAGCAGTAGCATGTCTGCAGTGCTCCAGACCATACTGCCTTCTGAGCCCTGTGACACCATGGGGGGAATGCACAAAAGCTTAAAAACCTCACTCGGGTGACTGCACTCAGAGATTGGAGATCTCTTTATGGCGCAGCACATGAAATGGCGGCACCGCCGGATTCCCAATGCTTATCTTTGGAGGAAGAATCTCTGGACGCCCCAGATAACATACTGGAGACTATGGACTCATTCTTAATGGCAATACCATTAAGTGATCTGGGGGCTCCAGCCACTAAATGAGTCATCCTGAGTCTACTGAAGAACCTATGCACCTTGTTTTATATAGATATTGTGGTACTTGGGGAAGAAATAACAGCCATCACAGACTGGGTGAAAGCTACTGAAGATGTTTCCTCTATGGAGCACCTCCAATCCTTGCATCAGACCCTGCAGGCCAGAATAGATGTGCTGGATGACGCGAGACGGCGCAACAATGTTAAAATAAGAGCGATAGCTGAATCCATTAACGATCAAGAACTGCCTCATTTTATCCAATGCCTTCTGTCTGCGGTCCCTTTGTACCTCGAAGCCGACATGACATTCTTAGGCTAAGTCATACAATTAATCCAGGGAGTGCACAGTCAAAATGATTCCATGATTACGTTTAAAAAAATAAAATAATAATAAAAAAAAAATATAAATATATATGTTGAAGTTGAAGTTGTGATTAAATAGTTTATTCACGTTTGAAAAATCCAAGCGAGTGCTCCTGATTTCTACCTTTTTATCTATTGGCCTGGAGGCACCCTGGTAATATACATTTGATATACTTTTTTTCTTTGAGGTTGAGTGCCAGAGTCTGGATAGATATATATATATATATATATATATATATATAATATATATATATATATATATATATATTCTCTTACAACCAGCTTTATAGCCTTAATTTTGATTTAACAATACCATTTAAAAATAATTTTTTTTTTTTTTTTAAAGTTGCGTTAGATTTTACCTCTCCTTCCCAGTGCTCAGGGGTTAGTGAGCGCTATAATTGCTAACACTCATGTCATGGTAATGCAATGTGCAGCTTTATTTTGTCCAATTTGTGTTTCATTCCCCTCAGAATGGGTTAAAAATAACCATTTCCAGCTCTCCACAGGTCTGCCGGCGCTAGCCCCGCCCCCTTGGTGACCTCAAAATTGCAGATTTTTAGCCAGTCCAATGCTTTCCATGGGGAAAGCATTGGATTGGCTAACATTGACAAGGGGGCGGGGCCAAGCGTCGTTTTTACAAATCCGCACCTCCTCATAAAGATGCGTTGAATAATGCATCTCTATGAGGAAAATTCAGCGCGTGGGGACGCTGAACGGCAGGGCTGCCTACTGTGCAGCCCTGAGCCAGGAAGCCTCTCCAGTGGCCATCTGAGGAATGGCCATAGGAGGTAACCCTAGAGGCAATGTTAAACACTGCCTTTTCTCTGAAAAAGCAGTGTTTGCATAAAAATGCTTAAAGGGAGCTATTATACTCGCAGAACAAATACATTAAGCTGTAGTTGTTCTAGTGACTATAGTGTCCATTTTAAATTTAGTACTTACTGTCTTAATATCTAAACCACACTTGGTTTTTTTTTAGGGCAACTAGGCTGTCCTGTTTCTCTCTGTGCCATAAACCACTTGGCTTCAACCGGTAGGGCCTCTCACTACCATACAACTTGCCAATTTGTGCTCTAACAGCCCACAACCCTAGATCATCCTGCCTGCCTGGATTCCCTGCACACATTACAGAAACACTTGCTCCAACCATCCATATCTTATAGCAAATTGTTACATGCTGTTTACAATGTTATCCGTATGATGTCTTTAACCCCTTAAGGACGGAGCAAATTGTTCAAGTTGTGATCAAAACAAAACCTGGAATTTGCGCTATATGTTGTTCAACCGTAATTCACCGCTTTCATATTAAGTGAACCCACACTTACTATATATAATTTTGTTCAGGAGAAACAGGGCTTTCATTTGATATCACATATATTTTTATATGAAACATAATTGAATGTGAATAAAATCTAATCTGAGAAATTAAGAAAATGTGTTATTTTTCAAGTTCTGCATGACATTTTAACTGTGAGTCATAATGCTGTTAGATTTTTTTTCTACAATAAAACACACATTTGTATTCAGCAATGTCTCACGAGTACCACAATACCTCCATGTACAGGTTTTATGAGTTTTGGAAACTTACAGGGTCATATATAGTGCTTTCCCCTTCTCTATTGAAATTTGCCTGATTGGATGCTGGGCCTATGTTGCCTTTGAGACCATATGGCAGCCCAGGAATGAAAATTATCCACATCTTGGCATACCATTTGTAAAAGTAGACAACCCAGGGTATTCAAAATGGGGTACATCAGTTTAGGCAGTCCCCCTGCTGGCAGATCCCAAGCAAGCTATACCGACCATCACATGGCCCCCGGGGGCTTAAATTGCCAAGGGGGGGACGGTCAGGCAGTTCCCCAGAAGAGTATCGCGGCGGAGGTGAATAGACAGCGACTTCTGGGGCTAAAAGCTGTTAGGGCATTCTATGACACAGTAACTGCTTTAAAGCCCGTTATAATGGGGACGGTATAGAACGGCGTTAAGGGGTTAATTAGTTGCTATGGTCTACATTATGGCCTATTACATGTTGGAACACATAAACGAAGAAATAAAATAAAATAAATCTGAAAGTGAGACAATTTTGTTTCCATGCAGGCTGCGTCAGTCACAGCCAGGGGAGGTGTGGCTAGGGATGCATAAACAGAAACAAAAGTGATTTACCTCCTAAATTGCAGGGAATTGATCAGGGATCAATCTATATACTAAAACTGCTTCATTAAGCTACAGTTGTTTTGGTGACTATAGTGTCCCTTTATGGCCTGTTAAATGCGTTCATTGGGGTATACCTTCTAAATAGTGTTTTTTGGGTGTTCCTTTATAGTGGGGTGTTCCATTATTTTCTCAGGCTGTCTGCTGTATAAGGAGAGATTAAAATGTTACTAATGTAAAAGTAGATGGTAATACTGTACCTGCTGATTCTACTTGTTTCCAAGGTAATTACTTAAGTGGTACAAACATGAAATAGGGGAGATGTGCATTTTGTTTCCATTGTAACTTCCCCATATTTAGTACTTTAGAACACATTTTGTACATACCTACCTATATATAGATGCCAAGAAGTGAGGTGGGGACACAAAAATCTTGTTTTTTGTTTGTGCTGGTTTTAGAAATACTGGAGTACATGCAGTGTGATCAGTCTATTCCGATCTCCACACACCCATTTTTTTCAGTAATAATGTTTTCGGTCAGACTCCAATAACTTCTAATTTTGGAGAAAACTTGCCTTAAGTGATTTTTTTTTTAATTTTTATTATTGTTAAAGGGACACTATAGTCACCAGAACTACAGCTTAAAGGATCACTATAGGGGGTCAGGAACACAAACCTGTATTCCTGACCCTATAGTGTTAACACCACCATCTGGGCCAATCATGCCTCCATAAATATAGTAACAATCTTACTGTATTCAAGCCAGAAGCTTTAAATCTGCATGCTGTTAGACTCAGAAAAACAAGCAGTCTGCTGACATGTGATAGCCTGATCCAATCACAGTGCTTCCCCATAGGATTGGCTGAGACTGACGACAAAGAGGCAGATCAGGGGCAGAGCCAGCATGATTCAAACACAGCCCTGACCAATCAGCATCTCCTCATAGAGATGAATTGAATCAATGAATCTCTATGAGGAAAGTTCAGTGTCTGCATGCAGAGGGAGGAGATACTGAATCCCAGGATGCTGTGCACAGTGCTGCCCTGTGCTCTGCTGATAGCAGATCTGAGTGGATGGAGGCATATTATGCCTCCATAAATTCCGAAGTCCCTCTTGTTCACTCTGAGTGACTGCAACTGGAGGTGTTCCTAGCTTTCAATGTAAACACTGTATTTTCTCAGAAAATAGTGTTTACATGAGAGAGGCTGCAGGGAGCTATAGTTCTCACCTGAACAACCTCATTAAGCTGAAGTTGTTCAGGTGACTATAGTGTCCCTTTAATGTAGTTGTTCTGGTGAGTATAGTCAGTCTCTGCAGGTTTTTTTGCAGTAAACTCTTTTCAGAGAAAAGGCAGTGTTACATTACAGCGTAGGGGCACCTCCAGTGGCCAGACAGCTGCTAGAGGTGCTTCCTATGGCACTGCTGCACAGTGTGACTGACATTCAGTATCTCCACCCTCTGCATGGAGACACTGAATATTCATCACAGAGATGCATTGATTCAAAAAAATCTTTGAGGAGATGCGGATTGACCAGGGTGGAGTTTGGCTCCATCTCACGGCCTGTGTCCTTGGCTGAGATAATCAGAATAATCTCAGCCTATCCAATGCTTTCCTATGGGAATTTCTGATGAGGGGGCCTAATGTGCAGCAAGTGCCCTGCACGCATTAGGCCTTCCCCATAGTAAAGCATGGCCTCTATGGGGTTTTCTCTGACGCTTGATGTCCTCATGCAGAGTACGAAGAAGTCCAGTGTCTTTTCATGGTGTGTAACTCCTGGAAGTGCCTCTATTTTTGCATTGCAGTACCAAGAGGGACAGGGACCCTGTACCAAACCACTTTAATGAGATGTAGTGGGCTGGGTGCCTATGGTGTCTTCTTCATTTCATGGTTCTTCCTCCCCCCCCCCCCCCCCTCTGGTATAAGCCTTTGGGACAGCCTTTACCTCCTCTTGTGTTCTAGTAAGAGGACTCATTAGCTGCACTTAAATTTAATTTTTTTTTAATTTATTTTTTTAAGTAAAGTAAAGGAGGGAGGAATTACTTTGACGTGCATAAGTCAGAAAGATATCAAAGTGCGCTGCAAGAGTTAAATTGCAGCCAGAGGCTCTCCATAGTGTTAGAGCTGTTTTTCCAAAATTGTCCACTTATGTCCACTGTACTGACAATTCATTGAGAATCTGAGAAATCCTCTCCCACTTCCAGTGACAGCCTGCATTTTTATTGGGATTCTCTTGCAGCTAAAAAGGAGCAAAAAGCCTATGACATAGTTGGGAAAGTGGTAATGTAATGCAGAGACTTGGGTGCCCAGAATGCCTATGAAATCTTTATGTAAGCGGAGTAGAGCAGCTCCAGAGTGGAGGAGTTAATTGTCTGGCACGGAATTAATAGGTTAGCACGTGCTGATGAGATTTTCCAGAGCAGTGAGCTGGGCTCACAGCTGCAGCCATTTTTACGGTGTTTTTCTGTTCTTCCTCTTGCGTTGACATTTGTAGTGATGCTCCGTCAGCTTTTAAAGCCAGGCTTCCTGTTTGCCCTTCATCTTTCCTAAACTGTCAATCCTTTAGCTTGCAAATGTGTGTGTTTAAAGTATTGCAAAGTGCAAAAAAAAAAGTCTACCTGCCAATCCACACGGCATTTTGCTGCACTTTTTTACCCACCGATAATTACTTGCTTTCTGTTTTATTTTTGTTTTGCATTGACTGCTTTTACCAGCCATATTAATGTCCGGACAGCTGCTGTTATTTATTAGAAGGGAGGGTGTATTTGTCTGAATGGGCCCCTCCGTCAGGAGTTGGCAAGCAGGGACTTCTCCCAGCAGTAAAATGACACCAGGCTTCTCCTCCATTTTCTAACGAAATCTGCAGAGTGGGAAAGTAACTGGAGTTGGAAACATCTTATTTTTTGGGGGACTCTTGCTGCATAGCTAACATCTCGCCCCCCCTTCCCGTGTGGATAGCCATCAGGTTTGTGTTGTGTGCGTGCGGCCACCCTTGTCCCCTTTTCAGTTTTTTTCCCCCCTCCCTATTTTGGCTTTCTTTTTCTGCAGTGCACAGAAAGCTGGCAAACGCTGCGGTAGTGCTGTGCGTGTTTTTTATGTTTTTTGTTTCGTTTTTTTTCTCCCTATTTTTTGGCACGATGTATTCAAAATGAGGGGTAGCAGACTTTTTATTAGCAATGCATAAAGTGGGCAAGTGGTGTAATTACATTAATGCGTGTGCTTAATTTGATTACAGACTAAGGATGTTATTTGCAGGGTAAGTGATATTGAGAGAGAAGTCAGAAGCTACATTAAATTAGGCTCTGGGCTAGTGGAGGTAGTGTTGCATGCATGCATGCATATTATTGTATTTAGCCACTATAAGTTACACAATTTTTGATGTGCTTGCTTTGAATATTTTTTTTTTTTTTGCCTTTTAGGCAAAGAAATGTGGTCCAACTGTCCCTTGCTTTGTAGGACATTAATGTTAAATGCAGTCATAAAAACCATGTTTCCACACTCTATCCTCTTAAAAATGCATAAAAATGATTCTTAATACACCATGCTGCAAACATACTTATCTGATGCCTCACCATGAACAGAAGATTAATAGTAAGGATCGGGACCTACTGTGCATTGTATTTTAAATGAATCTCTCTGCTGTTTTAAATTTCCTAAAAGTGTTACTTTCTTTTCAGCGGCCATCTACTACCCTCCCCGTATTCAGACTAGAACCAGTGATTGCTTGTTCACTGCACAGCTAGAGGAATCTGCTGATCCCTGGCTAAAGTCTTCACCGTTTTTTTCAAAGTGCGTCACTGTTGTTCCATTGAAGACTAACCTATTTTAGTTTTGTTTTTTAAAAAAACAAACATGCGAATGTGCAGTAATGTGTATTCCTTTTAATTTTGGCATAGATTTTATTAGGAAGAATCTATATATTTCTACATTGATAAAAGCAACTAAGCAATTAGGAAATAAATATATTTTTGGATGCAACGCAACATGTTGTGTATTCCTTTAGTGGGAGGACTGCTGGTGTCACATGGCTAGATTTTATGGGGCCGAGGAAATTATTTAACTCTTCAGTCACCAGTGAATAAGACGTTTGCTTTGTAGCATTTTTTTCCGGCCGTTGTGTGCATTAGTGCAAGTTCTTGCTTTTTAAACCAATCTTAAATGCACTGTAATTTAAACAAGTATTTACCATGTCGACTCTCCCCTGTATGCATACGTGCTGCAGGCATTGTGTTAATCGTTTTATTTAACATTTTGTTCTTTCAGTAGAGCGGTTATGCACGATTTTGGCTTTCAAGCCTCAGGACCTATGGTCCTCATGTAAACACCATCACTTGACAGCTTTCTACAGTACCCATGTTGCAGGCTGATGGCAGTTTTAAAGGCTTCAACTTTGTGTTACTTTGTGTTATTTACAAGCGCAGGTTGTGAAGCGCAAACCTGTTAAAACTCTTTGACATGCCTATGATCAGTATTTCTAGTGCTCTGCATTGTGTTTTTTTGCTGCAGACAATAAACTGCTTAAATGTAATTTTTCTATGTGCTCTTCTGGTCACTGGCTTGGTTTGAATTCTAGTTTATATTATATAAACTTATATTTTTGTTGGCTGAAAACATCAGCTTGCTAGCTAGAATACATCATTACATGTCTGCCTTTTCCTCGTATCCTTTTCAACTTTTTTTTTTTTTTTAATCATTAACCAGTACATCCCTTATTTGTATATAATTACAACTTAATGTGCTATTTTTCCAGGTTCCATTTATTTGTAAGTAAAAGGAACCATTGTCATAGAACGAAACTTCTATCATGACTCCAGTAGTCCATGTACTTTTGGAACCATATATGATTTGTCTAGATAGCTCTGGCTGTGCTAGAATTGGCTAAGAGATCTCAGCCAGTTCTTGGTCGAAGAGGACATTTCTGCAGGAGCTGCAGAGCTTGCAAATATGTATCTAATGTTTAACACACGATGATGGGTGTTGATTTTACACTGATTCTTGCCATCAATATAGTATAGTGCTTTACAGCCTAATGAGTATCACACACATTGTGTGTCAGGAAGTCTGCCAGGCAGCCATCAGGAAGCAATATTCCCTGCCTCCTGGTTTTGAATGAAAATGAGGCTCTGGTTGCAGAGAACTTACCTTAGAGTTTCTTTCTCTCTCTATTGCTTAATTGTCTGTCTCTGTGAGAAGCAGAGATTGTGTGTCTGTGACCTGGGCTGGTTGCACATTTTACAGTGAAGAAATGAGCCTCCCTTTGCAAAGCATAACATGTCCTGTATAGTTAAGTACATATTGGTTCAAAGGCAGTGTTTTGTTTCCCCCCCTTAATGCCTCCGCGTATATTAAAGAAACAGATATTTAAAATGGCTCTTTAATGACGTCATTTTATTTCATTGATATTTGAGCTACTCAGATAAATGACAATCTAGTAGTTAATGCTTCCTGGAGTTTATTAAATTTCTATATTACTCTTTATCATTTACTACACAGTGCCAGATCAAATACTAAGCCAGCCTCAGCCTGTCATCGGGATTATTGGCATTTCCACAGGAACCAGCAGTCAAAATAATAATGCCAAGCGGCTCATACCAAACAGTCTGCAACCGGTGCCTCGTTATCCGCCCCGCGAAGTACCACCTCGATTCCGACACCACGAACAGAAACATCTTCTGAAGCGTGGTCAGCAGCTACCGTCCACTGCGGCCAGCGTGGGGTTAGCCTCTAACCTACTAAACCAAGAGTCCACATTTGACCCTGTAGAGTGTCCGGATCATACAGAAGGCAAAAACGTGAAGGACAGTTGCAAAAGTCAACCAGGTAAAGGGAAAGTGTTCGCTATGACGACCTAAAGCTAGGTGGTATTACAGGCTGCTTTCAAGGAGCTGTTCTGTTCCTTACTGATGACTGAGGGATAGGGGTTTTATTTTTTTATTGCATGCAGAAAGAAGAGGGCAAAGAATCACAACCAATAAATCTGTCAAGTCAAACAAAGGCCTGGAAATACGGGACTGGTTTATAAAGTCATGATAGAGAGATCTCATCAGTGGAGCTAGAGATAGGACATGTCTGGGATGTGGGAGCAAGCAGGGCAGGATGGGAAACGCAGAGGAATACTTAATGAACTAAGACTTTTATTTTTCTCTCTTCCTACCTGTCAATTAGTTTTTGCTCTTCTTTATTTTGTGGGACTTTAATCCTACCTGTTCTAAATTGATGCAATAGTGCTACATTTTAACTTTAAGTCTGAATCCTCTGCTGCTGTATATCTGATTTTTGGTTTAGTTTTTGTGTACTATTTTAGTATTTCATATATTTTAAGTAATTGGCTTTATAGAGATATAGAAAATAACTCCCCCTGTTCCATTCCTCCCTTCATCCACTCCCCCTTTTCCTCCCTTTACGCGCCCTCCCTTTTATTTGTTTTCTTTGCTTTTTATAGGCATGCCTCCCATTCGGGATTTGGTCAGTCACTCCCCTAACCAGCTAGGTGAATTATCAATTTTGTTCTATTGTATCTTCATTTATTTATAATTCTTTTTAAATCTTGTGGGTGTTTTGTGGTCATATGCCGGGTGAAGGTGCTTAGTATATTTGCTTGTCTTATTTGCTTCTCCGCTAATGTTTGTGTTGACGACTGCAGCCGATTTGCATGTTAACGCCAGTTTTGTACAGCTTCCACTCGTGCTTTTTGTAATCGTGTGAAGTTTTTATTTGTGGATTTTTACATTTTTTTTATTTCTAAGCAATTGATGGGGACGGAATATTTGACCTATTCTATTACACTCCTGGTTTCATGAAATATGACATGTTAAATGCTAGTATAGCCAATTTCCTCAGCAGTTGTTGACTTGATTGCAATACTTTGAACTGTTGTTACCTTGATCCTCAGCCAACCTTCAGGAAATGTGGTTAAAAATAGAATGAAATCAATAGATTTCAGTGGTAGTGGCATTGCGCATTTGGAAGCGACTCCCATTCGTTTTGTAGCCCACCAAAAGGAAAAGTGGAAAAACTTTTAGAACAGAGTGCCCAAAAGTGAACGTTCTTTGGAAAATGTTTAAAAACAGATTGATTAACTACCCATATCTTCTTTTATAGTATAATGTAAAAGGGGTGATACATTTTCTAATTACCACAGCTGAAAGTAAGCAAGAATCTGTACCTGTTGGCTTTATATCTTTTCTCATACTATTCACACTAACATGCTATTCCCTTTTCCATAAAGCCCAGAAACATAAAGGGATACTCCAAGCACCATCACTAAAGTGGCTATGGTGTCTGAAGTTTCCTGAATCTATCCCATTGTTCAGTTTTACAGTTTGGTTTAAAACTGGGTCTTGTGCCTCCCCCACCAGTGGAGAAATGGCTAAGGTGGAATGTGTCATTTCCAATACCAAGTCACAGTAGAGGTGGACAATTTTGATAGACGAGCGTGCTCGGTTAACACACTAAGCCTGTCTCTGCTCCTTGGGCTTGTGGTTGAGCATTAAACCAAGCGGCAGAGGGGAGCTCCACTGTTGAGTGCCTGGGGTCCCTAATGCTGTGTCAAACCATTAGAAAACTGTTAAACATTAAACTGTGGGTGCCAATAGACTCCAGGCACCATAACCACTTCAGTAAAGTATTGTGATTACAGTGCCTAGAATGTCTCTTTAAGAAACTTGCAGAGTTAAGGCATTAAACGAAGGTTTGTTTGCATGGTTCGTTAATTTTGGAATAGAGGTAAAGTATGTCAGTAACTTTCTACAGAAAAGAAATAGTACTTTGGGACCAGTAGTATTATTTATAGAAACCTCTAAACCCCCATTTCCAAACCTGTCTCCTTTTCCCAGCTAGCAGTTTTTACATCCAGCCCCTCCCCTTTGTCCTTTTGGGCCTCACGTCACTGCTGCTGTTTACAAAGCCCGTTTATTTTTACTGAATGATTTTGTACTATTGGAATCTGTTTTGTTACTTCCCATGAATAGCTGGGCGACAGCAGCTTTAAGACCTGCTGCTAGAACCTCATTCCACTTTTTACGTGCACGCTTAACATTTCAGGATGGCTCCAGGCAAGTCAGACGTATTTTCGTATGTATAAGCAAGATGCAGTGAGAGGTTTATTTAAAACAGAAGCGTTCCATACAAATGTTTACAGTGAGTTTGAGAATAAATAAGGCCCCTAATGCATCTAAATATACTGTAGTTGGGATAGGAATAGCTACTATATAAATATGTAGAAAGCAAAAACAAATACCATTAGAACAAAAAGGCAATTATTTTTAATTTCCACAATTTTACTTCATTTTGTGGTTAATTATTGAGGGAGGGGATAACTTTTTATATTAAATAATCAGGGCTTAAAATGTCTAATTTTTATTCTTTCTTGTCACTGCAAATCTTCTACTTGACCTCTGATTTAAAAATAGTTTTGGACTGATTTTTATTAGCTTCTTATGAGGAATAGAGAAAGTTAATTGTGATTGCTCTCACTCACTGTCTAGCATGTGGCCAGTCTGTGTTTCAAGTAAACCGTGCCTGATTTTGTTGTTGGATGGCGATGGGGCAGATTCTTGCTTGTAAAAAACCCTGAGAATCCTTACTGGCATTTAAAGACCCGTGACTGAATTCCCACTCGTCAATGACAAGTGGAAATTTTTTCAGAGAAACAGCAATTTTTATTTTTTGTTGTAAGGTATAAACAGGCTGAGTTTACACGTCCAGAATTGGCATATTAAAAAGTGAAGAAGTTACCATAGGCTAATAGACGTGTGCAAAATGTAAAGTAAAAGCGAGGTTTCAGCGTGGTCCCAAGCGGGAGAACGGCCGCCTCTCCCAGCCGCAGGGTTCACAATCCCTGTGGGCCGCAGATTGCCAGTTAGCAGTAGAAATTTGCACAAAGGAGTATTTCGGGACCCACAGTATCCACTTCAGTAGAGATGCCTGCTGTACTGGATTCTGAGCTGTTTGCCACTATTTCTTTGCAGTTTTAGCTGTAATTGAACTCACTCTGGAGGGAGCTCATAGAAAACACGCCTTGTCAGCTTGCAGGTCAGACTCTGCCCCCCCAAATAGCGGAAATTTTGAGCTCTGATGTCTTTTATCTTGCAAAACTGCATGTATTGTTTGACACTCTCTAATATTCTTACAGCTTTTATATGTGATTGAAATTATTATTTTTTTTTTGTAATATAAAGTTTAAGGAGCATGGAGCATAGTTGGCGTTTTTGTGAGATGCAATTTTCAAAGTGTGTCAACAAGCTGCTGGGTGTATAGTAGGGCTCGACAAATTCCAGGCGCCGTGGCGACTAGAATTTTTTTTCCGGGCGCCTGGGATTTGTCAGCCTTTTAGCTAAGGCGATTTCCCAAGGGAGCATTTATGCCGGCCACTGTGGGGAACACTGGAGCAAGGACATGGCAAGCAAGGGCGCAGTAATATTTATGCAGTTCCTCTCTGCTCCCTCGTGTGCGGTTTAGTGATGCCCGGAGCTGGAATATGACAGTACTCTGGCCTCTGCATCGCTGCAGAGAGAAACTGCAAGAAGATGATCAGAGCAGCCAGATTGGACCCCAGGGAAGGATCCACTCTGCTCTCTAAATTGACAAAGACACTCATAAATTTACATTTTTTGTTTTAGTGTGTGTGTGTGTGTGTGTGTGTGTCTGTCTGTCTAGGTACCTTTATTTACAACCAGATTTCATATTCAGAATAATACATTTTCAGATTAGTTTAACAGTTATTTCAGAACGGATTTTGGAATATGCCATTAGAAATATATAGAGAATGATGAAATGACTGCAAGGCGAACTATCTCCAGATTAATACATTTATCGCCCATGTTTGGAGAACACTTTAAATTAAAGGTTTTCATTGTGTCCACATAGGTTTGCAGAATAACAATGGGATTAAGGACTTTTTCTGAACTTTGTTATAATTTTTTTGCTTTGAAAAGGTGCTTGTTATTTCTGCAGACACGTTTAACTTGGATTTATGGAAAATGTAAATATTGCATGAATATACAACCTCATACTGCACAACTAATCCATGTTACATACTGAATAACCTTTGGATTAAAATGTATGATAGTTTCTTCTTCCAAAAGGGTTTTCTTGAAGTCAGATTTAAATGTAAAAATAAAAAATTAAAATTTTCCCCTACAATAACTAACTAAATTTTTACACACTTTATCCACTCAGCCAAGCTGTTAAAATGTCTTAATCTGATGAGACCCTGATTATGGCAACACCTTACCTATTTTTTTATTCTAAAAACTGTACTATAAGGGAACCGTCCTAAGCATGTAACTCTGCAGTGACCATATTACATTTAACACTGAAAATATTTCAAAGCATGGCTTTGGTTTATTCTGCTATAATGTGCCCAAGACCGCAGTCGATCTCCGTAACATGCTATTATTTGTACTGGCTGCTCTTACAGGTGTCTTGTAAATTTAGGGTGAGGCAAGCTCATACTGCCATAGATTTGACAGATATTATCCATTAGGGGGATGGAATGGTACTTATGGCCTGGTGAGATTTTCTTTAGAAATTATCAAAACCAGCGGTGTGCAAAAGCTGGTTTTGATCCAGAAATCTCATATTCCATATTAAGTATCTATACAATATTGATTTTGAAAATAGGTTTCTTTATTTTGCTTGATGTTTTATTTATTTTTTAATAACCAATGTGTTATGCATTTCTTTCCAGATCTCAATCACAGTAGTCTGGGATCCCACTATGAAAGTTCTCATTGGGGATCGGTCTCTTCTAGCGGTGATTCTGGCACAAACTGGGATAAAGTTATTGTAGACGGCACAGATAAAGAGGAGTGGCCATCAATCACTGGCAGCAGCTCAGACTTGGCATCAGAATGTATGCATATTGACTCTTTCCCAAACTCTGGAGCTGAAAAGAGCCACTCTGTGCCCTTTGGGGGGGTGATTGAAGAAATGGATACTGTGAGGAATGGCATTGGGCATAGTTCTCAGAGCAAACATTTGGTCAACAGCAATAATGCAAGCAGTGGAAGTATTAATGGGCCTTGGGGAATCCCCAATGGATCCATGATAAGCACATGTCATGATGTCCCTGATAGCAAAGCTGATAACAGGCACAGCAAAATCAAAGCATGGGGTACTGCAAATACGTCGAATGGAGTTCTCAATTCAAGCACTTTGAATATGAACGGTAACCATGGTGCCTGGCCCGTTTTAGAAAGCAATGGACATTCCCTAAAGGGGTCTAGTAATTCTGGCACAAATGTTCCAAGCAGTACTACAGGCCAGGTGCCCAACAACAATCGTACTCTTAACCCAAAACTGGGCAATCGTGCCCCTAACTCCTGGGGAAATGTTCAGGAGAATGGTGATGTTGAACTGAATGGTACACGCAAGGCTGGTTATAATGTGCAACCTCAAATCCATAACACTGAAATGACTGGACCAAATAACACTACTAACTTTATGACCTCTAGTTTACCAAACTCTGCTGGCTTACTCCAGACAAATGAACTGCCTAACTCTACAGGGCACGGGGGCTGGAATACAAGCAACATGAATCATTCTCCACTTCACGCCTCTTCAGTTACAAATGGCACTTCCAGTCCACACCTAAGCAATGGTGAGGATAAAAATGGCGGATCATATGGTACTACGTGGGGTAACTGCAAAAATTCAGTACCTAAAGGGCAAGCTATTAATGACACTGTGAATGCGACTGTAATCCAAACGGCCACAAATGGTCCAAATTGTAAAGTCAATGGGACTGCAATGCATTGGAGCAATGGAAATGGAGGGACTTCTGGAGGAGGTCACCGTAGATTTGCAAACCCAGCACAAAACACTGGCACTAATTTAGCAAATGGTGATTGGAACAAAATGCCTAACAACCAGCATTCCAATGATGGAGAAAACACAGAAAAAAGCGATAGAAAAGTTTCAAACCCTCGGAAATATCCTGAGGAAGAGAATGGGGTTCAAACGTCAACAGATTCTAAAGCCAATGAGACTAGTAAGGTATATGCCAAAAGTACAGGTACTGAGGAAACTGAAGGTAGCCTAGACAGCACTGGAAACCAGGGTGAGCAAGCCATTGGGGTCGAGAGTGCAGTAGTTCAGAACGTGGACGAGGAAACAGAATTTCAATGTATTGTAATTAAAGAAGACCTGGACCCTCGGGTTCTGAGCAACGAAGGCTGGGGAACGACTACAATTAGACAGGACACTCCCTGGGAAATAGAAGCTGCTTTTCTGTGGGATGACAGAACTGACAATGGAACAGCTGTTTGGATGCCATATCTGTCAGAGACTAACTCAGGGGGATTGGTGGGCAAACACAACCCTAACAGAAATGATACCGTATCATTATCTGGACGGGGAGATCCAAAGCCTACTACAGGGTCGGGTAATGCCAAAGGCTCCATAAGCCGAGGGGAATGGGAAGATCAATTTGCTGCTACTACTGGAATGGTCAAGAGCAATCAATCACGAGGGACTGGTAAAGAGGACAGATCCAGTTGGAATGACGCACAAAAGGTCAAACAGGGGTATGGAGGGCACCATAGTAATAACTTTGGGGATAATTCTAAGAGTAATCGATGGGGTGGATCAAAGGCAAGTTCTGACAGTGACAGATCAATGTCTGGTTGGAATGACTCTAGTAGGTCTAACTCCTGGGGTAATGCAGGATATTCTAATAACACATTTGAGTCTTCTAAGGTAAGCTCAAACCAGGGATTTGAGCCCAGCAAAGGCAATGGGGAGGGTAACAAATATGGCCCAGCTCAAACGGAGAGTGATCACCCCAAATCCAATAATTCAATGGAATGGAACAAGAACTCTGAAAACGGATCGTGGGGAGTGCAATCTAACCACAATAAACAATCTAGTTGGTTAGGTGGACCAATGCCAACTGCATCAAAGGAAGAAGAGATGTCTGGTTGGGAACCTTCATATCCACAGTCCAACAGACGCAAGCAGGAGATAGATGATGGCACCTCAGCTTGGGGTGACCCCAGTCAATACAAATACAGGAATGTTAACATGTGGGACAATAACGCTCCAAATGCCACCAATGGGGCAGACCATCAATCCCAGCTACATCAAATGCCCCCACCATCAAGTGCCGTGCCAAACAAAGAAAGCAACAGCAACTGTTCTGGTGAGAGTCTGGGGAATTCAGAGAGATTAATATATCTATTTGAATTTCCTTTTTGTTTCCTTTTATTCCTTCTTAATGTGCGTGTTGTAATGTGCCTCGTTTATGCAATAGATTTCTATAAATATTTAATTTCTTTCAAAAATCAAAGAAACTTAAAGGAAGTCTTAATGAAACTCATGACCATAGAATATTAAAATTTTACAGTAGGTATTGGCCAGTCCCGTTTTAGAGGAATTGAGTTTGTTACAGTTTTTGTACTTTCCTGTTAAGCTCTCTAAAAGCCTCTGCTGGTGGTGCATTGGTGGCAAGTGGAAAACGTTTCCCAAAGAGCGCTACTTCATGTTAAACAGATGGAACATGCAGAGATGATAGGATAAATGCAGACTTTAGCAACCCTTAAAGGATACCTAAAACCAGTTTAAAAATCTTTCTCACAAGGGATAGTGGAATAGACCTCCCAAAGGTGGTCCTTCTGCGCTCCCAAGCTTACTAACCTTTGCTATGGAAACAACCTACCCGACACTGTAACGCAACAAAGCCAGGGTGTCGGCGTGACTGAAGAGGTTTGAGGACACATTCCCAAGCAGGGCAAATGAAAAGATCATAGGAGGAGCTGAGGGTGGAATGGATATGAGAATTACATGAGGGATAACCTTCACAAAGCTCTGAAGATGGCAGAGCTGGAACAGGTCGGGGCGAGTATACCTTCATTTTTCTACATTGAATACATCATCGTGAAGTATTCAATGTATATGAGCTGATTTAAGGACCGTGTATTTTTACATTTTTTTAAAGGGAAAAACATTTAAACCCATAAGATCTTTTTACTGCTCTTGGGAGGGGAGAGGGGGACAACTTCATTAAAGAAGAAAAAAATGTAATCAAATGAGTGAGCAGTTGCTTTCATTATACCTTCCTGAGCAGTTCCCACTCTTGCTCCTGGCTCTTCTGAAGCTCTGCTGGTTTCATTGATCTGTGGTCTGCCAGCCCGGGGACCATTTGGCTATAGTCACTAGAGTAAAATATCAAGTTTTCCTCTAGTAACCATTTCCAGCAAACTTTTTTTCATAATCCTCTCCAAAGAAAAAGGAAGGGGAAAAAAAAGGCACAGAAACATTGCAACTTTTTACTTTCAGATAGAAACATAGAATGTAACGGCAGATAAGAACCATTCGGCCCATCTAGTCTGCCCAATTTTCAAAATACTTTCATTAGTCTCTGGCCTTATCTTATAGCCATTATAGCCTTATGCCTATCCCACGCACGCTTTAAACTCCTTTACTGTGTTAACCTCTACCACTTCAGCTGGAAGGCTATTCCATGCATCCACTACCCTCTCAGTAAAGTAATACTTCCTGATATTATTTTTAAACCTTTTCCCCTCTAATTTAAGACTGTCCTCTTGTTGTGGTAGTTTTTTCTTTTAAATATAGGTTTCTCCTTTACTGTGTTCATTCCCTTTATGTATTTAAATGTTTCTATCATATCTCCACTCTCTCTTTCCTCCAAGCTATACATAAGATTCTTTAACCTTTCCTTGTAAGTTTTATCCTGTAATCCATGAACCAGTTTAGCCCTTCTCTGAACTCTCTGAAGTATCAATACCCTCATGGATATACGGTCTCCAGTACAAAACTCCAAGCGAGATCTCACCAGCATTCTGTACAATGACGTGCACTTTCCTCTTTATACTGCTAATACCTCTCCCTATACAACCAAGCATTTTGCTAGCATTTCCTGCTGCTCTATTACATTGTCTGCCTACCTTTGTCATCTGAAATAATTGCCCCACAATACTGTTCCTCAGATGTTGAGGTTAGGACTCTTTCAAATATTCTGTACTCTGCCCACTTGGGTTTTTTACGTCCAAGATGCTTTATCTTGCACTTATCCACATTAAATGTCAGCTGCCTCAACCCTGACCATTTTTCTTGTTTACCTGAATCAATTGCCATTTGGCCTATCCCTCCTGGAACATCAACCCTGTTACATATCTTAGTATCATCAGCAAAAAGACATACCTTACCATCAAGACCTTCTGCAATATCACTAATAAAAATATTAAAGAGTCCAAGTACAGATCCCTGAGGTACCCCACTGGTAACTGGGCCTTGCTTCGAATATACTCCATTGACTACAACCCTCTGTTGCCTGTCACCCAGCCACTGCCTTTCCCATTCAACAATATTGGAATCCAAACCTAAAGATTGCAGTTTATTGATAAGCCTTTTATTTGGAACAGTGTCAAAAGCCTTACTGAAATCTAGGTAAGCAATATCTATTGCACCACCCTGATCTATAATTTTAGTTACCCAGTCAAAAAAATCAATAAGATTAGTTAGGAATGATCTTGAAATCCATGTGATTTTAGATGTTCAACAATCCTATCCTTTAACATGGTTTTCATTACTTTCCCCACTACTGAAGTAAGGCTTACTGGCATATAATTGCCAGACTCCTCCCTACTACCTTTCTTGTGATTGGGCACAACAGTCGCTAACTTCCAATCTTCTAGGACTACTCCTGTTAATGATGATTGTCACTCTTTGCTTCCTCTTGTTGATAGCCTGGTCTGTTTCTAAATTTTCTGCATTTGTCAATATGTATTTAGTACTAAAGTTGTTGTGTTTTCCTAGGTTGGGGTGAAACATGGGTGAGCACACAAGCTCCTGCTGTAGATAATGGTACTGCGGCATGGGGGAAACCAGTCGAAAGTAACAGTGGTTGGGGAAACCAAAACAGCGAAGCATCTGGATGGGGCCACACTCAGCAGGCTCCGGGCAAACCTGGTATGTTCTCCAGCCCTTGTTGTATTTTAAATGCTTTACACTAGAATGTATTTCTCTGCCAGAATTATTTGAATTAAAGGGGCTGATGCACTAGTCTGTCTCAATTAAAAGAAAAATCTATTAAAACTTTCCCTATGAGTACAGAAAATGTTCTTACTTGCGGTATATTGTTGGAAATATCGAAGTGTATTCTCAACAAAATGTTTGCATTGTTTAAGTTGATCCCAGGCTGAGTACAGTTCTCTGTATATCATTGTCTGCTATAAACCGATTGTACAGCTTGCTATATGTATTGCCTGGGGAATCCCAGTGCAAGCGATATACCCAGTAAGTGAGCAGACTGGCAAGGCACCAAAAACACCCTTTCCTCGTGGTCTCCAGCCCTTTTCCATTGCAGAGTCTACTCTCTCCAGTCCTTTTGTGATCTTGTCTCATTATGATCTATTTACCGTAAATTTTCATCTCATAGCATTTTGTCCTGTTGTCTATCATGCCTATCACTTTTCCTGCTTTCTGGACCTACAATAGATCTTTTTTTCATATGGGTTTATTTACCTTATATTCTTTCACCTCTCCCTGATCTGTCTGTAGTGTTTCTCTTATACCTATATCTCCCAAATATTTGCTTTTTTTCCTTCTTCTTGTTTGTAGCTTTCTTCCTTTGTCCGTCTATTATCTGTTGTGTAGTCCTCCTGTGTTTTTCTTAGTCCTCTTTTTTTTTTTCTTTTCTTTGTCATTGCCTGTTTATCTCCCCGATCATGATAGTCCCAATTCCGACCTTTCACAAATGAGTAATTTTCAAGCTGTGAGCAGGAATATCGCTGGTTTACTAGGCAGCACAAGTTCTGTACATTTATTTCTGTTATATTTGTGATATTCAAGCAACTGCTAGTATAATAAATGGAATAATATTACAGTGCTTTGCTGCCATGCGCGCACACCTCTGGATTCTTCACAAGTCACTAATTAGCCCTTCATAGTGTGAAATAAGATTGGAGCATTTATAACCATGGTTTTACTAAACTATATTCCTCTGCTTTACCTGGTGTTAGAATGTGGTCTTCTGCCTCTTACACGTTTCATCCTGTTTTCAAACAAGGTCCAAAATCTATGCAAGATGGGAGCTGGGGCAGGGATGACATGTCTTGTGCTACTGGCCGTCAGAGCAACTGGGAGGAGGAAGAGCTTGAGATAGGAATGTGGAACAACAATACATCGCAGGAAAACAACTGGTCGCCCTATATGAAGAAAATGCCTACAAAGGTAATTTGGGGGTTTTAGTTGTTGGGAAGCTGCAGCAGAGAGGTAGAGGCACCAGTTATATTTGGCTTGTAAATATGTTTACTCAACAAGTAAAATGTTACTGTTTGCTTACCTTGTTCTCTACCTCTACGTGTGCATTATGACTTGTGTTAAAGCGAGAAACAAATTGAGCAGGCAAAAGATTTTATAGGATAAAAAAAGATGGTGGTAAATCCTCAAGTTGACAAAACTTGACACAAAGTATGGCTACCGCTATCAAGTTTTGTTAATTTCCTCACTCATCACTAGCAACAGCTTTGGCAATAAGGCATTATCCTAACTGTGGGATCCTCCATAGATGTCAGTGTTATAGTCTTTTGCATGTGTGAGAGTGCAGTACCGACTTGTGCTCCTGGCGGCTGAAGTTCCAGGAGCTTAAGATTGATGATGTTGATGTCTGTGAGAGATGACATCAGGTAAGTATAACTCACCACTGTACACAGAGCGGCAATATTAATTTGGGGGAGGGTGAAGCAAAATATGCAAAGTCCCCAGAAGGTGACAGAGCTCCTTTAACACTTTGCCAGCTGGGTGAACTGTGCAATGCAAAGTGACATTTGACTCACCACTTGACATTTTTCTCTCTTTCTTTATACAGGGAATGATGAAAAATACAAATAAGCAAGAGGAAAACTGGATGAATCCGATGTTAAAACAATTCAACAACATGGGATTTACAGTGAGTTTTTTTCCTTCCTACTATGCTGCCAAGTGTAATTAAATGTCTTCAGACAATGGAATAATAATAATGTCTGTCTGTGGTTGCAGAGGGAGTCTCAAGAGGACTCGATGCAGAGCAATAAGATGGATATGTCTGGAGGTACGTTTCATGGCAGGAGAGCTGTGGCCTTTTTTTCTTTTACAATTATTTATATAGTGCCAACATATTCCACAATGCTGTACAATTGGCAAGTGAGGGCAGTCTATTATGACAAAAAAAGTTTGACGTATTGGAACATTAGGTGAAGAGGGCCTTGCTCAAATGAAATTGCACTTTAAATTTTTGCTGATATACATTACTGTGTAACCTTTTCTATCTGCTGACCATCAGTCCAGTTAAAGGGAACCTGTAGCCACACTTACCTTGGCCTCCGCTCACCCACCAGTATGGCATTAATGAGGTCCACTCATGCCCCCTCCCCTCTGACAATCACGGATTTTCCCTGCTTGAGGACTCTTCCCCAAGCAAGACAAACCTCCTCAGTGATTGACACGTTGGCTTCACTGCCAGCGTTCCAAAGCTTGAACAGAGTGATGTCATACCATTCTGTTTCAATATCCCCAGCCCAGCATTGGCAGCGTTGGTCTCTTCTGCTCTTCCTGTCACTCTGTTCCTTGGTTGTGAATGCCTACTGAGGAAATGAGACACAAATGCTTGAAAAACCTATTTTAATTGTTTTTTTGCCCAGTCTAGAAATTTGCTATCAAAATTGCTGACACAATGTGTAGATAGAATTTTAAGCTCTTTTAAAAGAGCTAAAATAGTGATTTTAATCACTGCATTTTACCAGTTCAGTGCTGCACAGTGTGCAAGGGGGGCAGCGGACACCTAAACATCGATTCCTACACGTTACCTTTAAGCAAAAGGAACCTTCAAACGTGACGTAAATAAATGGGTGGGAGCCAGCGA